>NC_092048.1:85671625-85719125 GCF_003086295.3 Arachis hypogaea | reverse complement strand
GGAAATGCAAAATGATCTTCCACTTTTAGTAGTTAGTACACATGAATCTTGAGTTTCAATTACGATAGAGAATTCAGCGATTCAACAAACGTCAAACAACCGTTGTTTTTTTTCCAAGATTTACACTACATGTCTATATTCAAGAAAACAACTTTGCTAGGTAACCAACTAGAAGTATAGTCAACTATAATCAACTAATACAAAAGAGAGATCCATTAAGAAAAAATAAAGAAATGCTATCCCAACTCAATAATAACTCTAATTTCACATTCACTCAAACACTTTTTCTTCTCTCGCTAAGTGATGCGTGAGCATCTTATACCCTTTTTCATAGCCTTTTCATAGTGTTTTTAGTTAGATTTTATTAATTTTTAGTATGTTTTAGTGAAAATTTTATTTTTGGATGCTACTTTGAGTTCTTGTATTATTTTTATGATTTTAGGTGAATTTTGGACGAATTTGGCAGAGTTTTGTTTAGAGACGAAGAAAAGATAGCAGATGTTGTTAATCCTGACATCCTTTCCTTCCAACGAGCATATCTTGAGCTACAGAGATCCAATTGACGCGGTCTCAATGGCGTTAGAAAGCTAACTTCCAGCGCTTTCCAACAATATATAATAGTCTATACTGTTTTTCCAGAATGACTGCAAAAACTGGCGTTAAACACCAAGCCTGGGCGTGTAACGCCCAAGAAGGGAGCAGGGACCAGCGCTGAACTCCTAAAATCTAGGGATATTGCCAAGCATCAGCCCAAACACACGCCAAGTGGGCCCCAAAGTGAATTTTATCACTCCTTAGCTTATCTAATCTTATCCTTGTAACTTTTAAATTTAAATTAACATCTTTTAGGTTTAGTCTTAGAGGTTTTTACTATAAATAAGGGACTTCCTTCCTCCTGAGGATCAGACCTCCCGGGAGGGGAGATTCACATTTAGATTACTTCAGATCTTCTTTTACGTTTTCTCTGTAAAGTATGAGTAACTAAACCTCCTGGTTAAGGTTAGGAGCTCTGCTTATTTCTATGGATTGATATTATTACTCTTCTACTTCAATTAATGTTTGATTCCATTCTAAGGAGTTGTTTTTGTTCTTAATATTATGAATCTGGGGTGGAACAACAGTATGACCCTTTATTCTACATGAACACTTGTGATTCTCGACAGAGTTATCTCGCTTAGGCTACAGCTTGAAAGTACTCCTCCTAAATTGCAATTTGTCTGGACTAATTAGATATGTGACATATAATCTGGTTAGCTTTGGGTAATTGAGGTTTTTGTGGCGTTAAACTAGATTTCTGAGCTTCACCCTTTGATCTGAAAGAATTGACCTTGTCTATGGCATTTTGGTAAGATCAGGGGAGATTAACTTGCTAAGACATTAGGTTTTAATCACTCATGGTTTGCCATGGAATGAATCACTCATTCTTTGAATAGTGAGTAAAAAGTATTAATCCGGAAAGATGAGCATATCCGAGACCTTAACTGCTTTCATATATTTTCTCTTTACCAATCTTTAATTGCTTTTCTTTACTTTCTTGTTTTATGCGAATTCAATAACAACAACTCTTTTTCTATTTGCCTGACTAAGTCCTGCAAGATAACTATTGCTTGCTCAATCCAACAATCCTCGTGGGATCAATCCTCACTCACCTGAGGTATTACTTGGACGCCCGGTGCACTTGCTGGTGAAGTTGTGCGAGTTCTAATTTCGCGCACCAAGTTTTTGGCGTCATTTCCGGGGATTGTTCGAGATTGACAAAATACCAGTTATCTTGTTGCTTAGATAAGGTACTTTTTACTAGTCTTTCATTTAATTGTTTTTCCCTTTTTATTTTTCGAACCTTTTTTGTTTATTTTCTTAAAATTTATCAAAAATTCGTCTTAGTCATCTTTTTCTCTTTTTCGAACTTTGTTTAAAATTTTAAGTTTGGTGTTCTTTTAGTGTTTTTCCTTTAACTTTTTAAAATTTATATTGTTTATCTTTCCCTTTTTAATTTTCGAAATTTCTTGTTATCTTATTTTGATTTAATTTCAAAATTTAAGTTTGGTGTCTTTTTAGTGTTTTCTTCTTTTCTTTTTAAATTTCGGAAAAAAAAACTTTTCTTTTAATTTTACGAAAAATTCTTGAAATCTTTTTCATATCTTGGTTTAAATTTTAAGTTTGGTGTCCTGTCAGTAATCTTTTTGTTTAATTTAATTTTCTTCAATCTTATCTTGCTTATCTTTTTTGATGTTTTGATCTTTTCTTTGATTTTTAAAATTTTGCTCTCTTATCTTATCTTTACCTTAAATTCAAATTTTTAAAAAAGTTTACTATTTTGTTAGTTCCCTTTCTTTCAAATTTGAATTTCAAAATCTTTGTTTGACTTTCTCTTTTCAATTTTCGAAAATCTCATCTTTAATTTCAAATCTTGTTAGTTAATTATTTGTCTTATCTTGTTTTAATTTTAAGTTTGGTGTTTCTTTAATCTTTCTTTTTCACCTTTTTATTTTTTTTGAAAACCTTTCTAACTTCTTTCTTTTTCTTTTAATTCCAAAATTTTTTTATAATCTTCCATCTTTATTCTCAATACTCTATCTCATTTTATATCTTTATTAGAGTATTCTAACAGGCAGTCCTTTATACTCTGACATAGAGACTCCCATATTTCCTTTTCTTGTTTTGTTTATTCTTGCTTATGAGTAGGAATATGGATAGAGAAGCCCTCCTTGATCCTGATTCTGAACCTGAGAAAATCTTGAGGCGGCGTTTGCAACAAGCATAAGCCAGCGGAGCTGGAGGGAATCTCACAGAATCTCTTGAGCAGGAAGCTGAAGATACAGCAATAGTAGCTAATCCAAACGATGGAGGAGATGCAAGGAAGGTCCTTGGCTCTTATACTGCACCCACCTTTAACTTCTATGGGTACAGCATCTCCATACCTGCCATTGGTGCTAACAACTTTGAGCTTAAGCCTCAACTGGTCACTCTGGTACAACAGAACTACCAGTTTCATGGGCTCCCATAGGAAGACACCAATAAATTCATCTCTGACTTCCTGCAGATCTGTGATACTATAAAGATCAATGGAGTAGATCTTGAAGTCTACAGTCTGATGCTTTTCCCGTTTGCTATGAGGTATCAAGCAAAGGATTGGCTTCACGCCCAGTTCAAGGGATAAGGTTGTTGAAAAGTTCCTGAACATGTTGTTTCCCTCGCGGAGGTTGACTAAGCTAAGGACAAACATTCAGACCTTCAGACAGGAAAGAGAGCGAGTCCCTCTATGATGTTTGGGAGAGGTACAAGCTGATGCTCAGGAGATGCCCACTAATATGTTCTTAGATTAGGTCAAGATAGACATCTTCTGTTATAGTCTCTCTGAGATGGCCAAAAGGTCATTGGATCACTCTGCAGGTGGTACTCTGTACATGAAAAAGACGCCTAAGGAGGCACAGGAGTTCATTGAAATGGTTCCCAACAACCAATACATGTACACTTCTGAGAGGAACCCTGTGAACACAGGGGCTACTCAGAAGAGATGAGTCATTGAGGTGGACACTTTGGACGCCATTTTGGCTCAGAATAAGCTCATGTCCCAGCAGATCAATATTATCTCCCAGCTCTTGAGTGGAGTGCAGAGCTCAGCTGCCAATTCTCAAAAGGTAGCTTATGAAGGGGATGCTGGTGACAATGCTTGGACCACCATGGAGGAAGTGAACTACATGGAAAATTCATCCAGAAATTCCAATAATAATCTCTATTTGAATACTTTCAATCTGGGATGGAGGAATCACCCTAATTTCGGGTAGAGAGATCAGCAGAGGCCTCAGCATGGCTTCAACAATAATCAGGGTGGAACCAATCAAAACAGGTTTAATCACAGACAGTTCCAACCATCTCAGCAGCAGATGGAGGTGCCCACACAAAGCCTTTCTGACCTGGCTACTATAGTCTCTAACTTCTCCAAGACCACTCATAGTTTCATGGCAGAAACTAGGTCATCAATTCAGAATTTGGAGATACAGGTAGGTCAGCTAAGCAAGAGGATACCCGAGGCTCCCTCCAATACTCTTCCAAGTAACACCGAAGTAAATCCAAGGAAAGAGTACAAGTGCGACACTATGGAAGCTGAGGCTGAACCTAAGGAGGCGCCTGCTACTGAGGAACTGGAGGAGAACAAGGCTCAGGAGGAGACTGGGGGTGCCACCATGCACGTCCCTATGGAAATGAAAGAGCCTAAAGAACAATCCTCTCCAAACGTGCAAAAGGAGCCTGAGGATGAGCAACTTGCTCAGTTCTTGGCAATCCTCAGGAAGCTGCAAGTCAATATCTCTTTTGGAGAGGAGTTGGAGAAGAAACCCCCTTATATGGCCTCTTTAAAAAATGCTATCGCTGAAAAGACAACCCAGAACGGAGATGAGATGGTGGTGCTGACCAATGAATGCAGTGCCCTAGTACAAAAGATGCTACCTCAGAAGATGCCAGATCCTGGAAGCATCCTTATTCCCTGTACTATTGGGACCATCACCTTTGAGAACGCACTGTGCAACCTGGGATCAAGCATCGATCTTATGCCTCTCTCTATGATGAGAAAACTGGGAATCCAAGAGGTACATCCCACCAAGATCTCACTGGAGATGGCAGATATGTCCCTGAAACGGGCATATGGTATGGTGAAAAATGTCCTTATTAAGGTTAAATACCTTTACCTCCCTGCAGACTTTGTGATACTTGACAATGGGGAGGATAGAGACAATTTCATCATCCTTGGAAGGCCTTTTCTAGCTACTACAAAGGCCTTGATAGATGTAAAAAAAGGAGAGCTGATCTTGAGGCTTTGGGAGGATCATATCCTGTTTATGATTTCTAACCCTTATTCCCTCTTGGATAAAGGAGATACTATTGTGCAACACTTAGTGTTCCAGCCTTCTCTCTTGATACAGAGCCCCTGACATCAAACCTAAGTTTGGTGTTAGACATTCACTACGAGCTACAGAGGAAGGAGGCACCAAGAAGAAGGTACCCAAGGGCTGGCGGAACAAAAAAATTCCAACTGAAGACTTCTCGCCTGGCATGTGAGTCGTCTTCACTAGAAGCCCAGCCCTTCAACATACGGTGAACCGGTCCTGTCTATAGAACATGTCGAACTAATTCATGAGAGCACAGGACAGAAGTTCACCATGAGGGATGAAGATCTGAGCCCCTATCAACCTGCATAAAGGAGTTGTCCGTCAAGCTAATGACGGTAAAGAAGCGCTTGTTGGGAGGTAACCCAACCATACGTATAGTACCTTTTATTTTTCTTTCTTCCGATTATTTTAGTTTGATTTCATATTATATTATTTTCTATTAGATTTCATAGTGTTCCTTTTCTTTTTAACATTTGTGATCATGTGTAGCACTTAGAACTGGAACAGAGAGACATAGGAGTGAAAACAGAACACCCTAGAGGTACCCTGTATTGGCGTTGAACGCCAGAACTGGCGCCCAGCGCCAGAAGGGGAAGGAATCAAGGGCGTTCAACGCCTATTTAGGAGCACCCAGAACTATTTTTTGTTCCCCCCAAGGCGTTCAACACCCACTTTTGGCATTGAACGCCCCACCATTCAAAAAGAAAAAGGTCCACCCCTGGCGTTCAATCCCAAAACCTGGCGTTTAACACCCAGGGGGGCAGGGGCACTCATAATTCGAAGCTTCATTAAGCCAGTGGGTCCCACCCAACCTCCACCTACCCCACCTTTCATTCACTCCCTTCTTTCTCTCTCCTCTTACACCCACTATTCCATCCCCATTCATGCATCACATCCCCATCAAGTTCCTTGATTCCCGCACCCCACCTTTCTCTTTTCCCAATACCCATTCATATATCCTATCACTTTCTTTTCCCACCAACCCCACCCACTTCAAATTCAAACTCCCCCCATTTTCCCTCCCATATAACCGAAACCACTCCCTCCCCATTCCTATATATACCTGATAAGTGAGAATTTGTTGTTGATCTAGAATTGATCAAAATAGGAATCACTTTGTTAATAGTATAGTCCAAACCAACAATAAACTCTCACAATCAAAGTTTAAATCAAAGATGTCACAATCAACACAAAATAACCGGGACTTTGAAGTCCCGGGTCATTATCCCTAGGAGTTGCAATGAAATGTCATATTATTGGCTATGAGGATTTTTTTGGGATTTTGATAATAAGAAGCAAGAAATGCAAAATGGCAAGAAAGTAAACAAACATGCAAGAAAATAAATGAAAAGCAATCAAAGCAATAAAAAGGAAATTAAATACTAAAAAAGGGCTCTTGGTAGGAATTGTGGAATTAAGGATTTCTATCCTAGTTATGGACCACAAACATGGTAATTGTGTGGAATTAATCCCAATTAGTCAATCCTACATCGAGTATTATTCAAAAGGGCATAATTGATCCCAATCCAGAAGTCCTTACCAACTCTATTAATGGAAGGCTTAGTGTTAGTAGAAACCAAATCAATTAACAATCTTCACACAATGTGGAATAGACATCAACAACTCAATTTCACCTAATCACCCAAATTCCCAACCAAGAGTGAGAAAAACTAGACAAAAACCCAACCAAATATTTTATCAAACACTTGGAGGGCATAAAAGGAAAGCATGGTAAAATGACAAGAAATAATAAATGCTACAACTACCAAGTAAGAAAAGTAAAGATAGTAACTCAATTAAGCAATAAAAGGGCATGAAACATAAATTGCATTAACTGTAAATTAAAATAACAAAGTGTCATAAACATAAAAGACACAAGAAATGAAATAACAAATAGAAGGAAAGAACAAAGATGCAATAACAATAAATGACAAGGAAAAAGTAAATAAAAACAAGAACCAAAAGTAGAAATTACAAGAAATTAAACTAAGAAACCCTGATTCTAGAGAGAAGGGGGAGCTTCGCTCTCTAGAAAACAACCTACATAATGCTAAACTAACCCTAATTTCTCCCCCCTTCACATGGAATGAGGCTGCTTTTGATATAGCAAGAATCAGCTTCAGAGAGTCCCAAAACTGGGTTCTGGAGGCCCAAAAATTGCCCCCAGCGATTTGCATTAATGAGCTCACGTGACGCGGGTCACGCGTACACGTGTGTCACACGTACGCGTCACTTGGCGAAATACACTCCCACGCGTATGCGTCGCCAAGCTCGCACATGTGCGTATGTGATAAACCCTATTTTTAGGTTTATTTTGTGCTCAATCTAGTGGATTTTTGTCAACTATTCTCACACTTATTCATACAATTCGCATGGTTTTAAGATTCCTTTCCAATTTTGTGCTATGAATGAAAACATGCTCCCAAGGCCTTAAAATCACTAATTTTTAATCCTCTCTTATTACCATTTGATGCCATGACGTATTTGTTGAGTGATTTCAGAGTTTATAGGGCAGGAATGGCTTAGAGGACAGAAACGAAGCATGCAAAAGTGGAAGGAACATAAGAAAATGAAGATTTGAGAAGCTGATGCCGACGAGCACGCATCGACGATGCGTGCGCGTGATCGCGCCAAACTCCGAGCGACGCGTACGCGTGACCGTTGCATCTTCAAAGTGACGTGTACGTGTGGCTGACGCGTAAGCGCGACGAGCGGCACGTGCCTCATTAAAGAGAAATTCCTGGGGGGCAGTTTTTGAGCCTAGTTTTGGCCCAGTTTCGAGCTCAGTATGCAGATAAGAGGCTGGGAGTGAAGGAGGATTGGGGGGGGGGATCACCATTCCTACACTTTAGTTGAGTTTTAGATGTAGTTTTCTAGAGAGTGAGGCTCTCTCCTCTCTCTAGATTAGGGTTCTTAGTTTTAATCATTTTTAGATCTAGATCTCTTTCTCCTTCAATTTAGTTTCCTTTACTTTTATTTGTTCTAGTACTTTACTTCTATTGTTAATTCCTTTATTTTTCAATTTTAGTTTATGAACTCTCTTATTGATTTCCATTTTCTTTTAATGCAATTTATGATTTCTCTGTCTCTTGATGTTTGCCTTAATTTCTATTATTGATTCCTTACTTTGATTATTTGCAGCTTCCTTTAATTCTTGCAACTGATGATGTTTACTTTTATTGACCCCTATGTGTTTGATGAAATGTTTTCCTTGATTATAGAGTAGTTTCCTTTTCTCTTGGCCTAGGCTAAGGGAATTGGGTAAACTTGAGTTGGGTCTAATTGATTTGGTGATTTGAGAGCCCTAGTGGTCAAATTGATACCCATTGACACCAATCTACTACTAAGTCAATTAGTAGTTGGATTGGGACATATGAGTTGAAATTGACCAAGCCATTTAACGTGCTTCAAGCTTAGAAGTAGACATTATACGTAGTTCAAGCATACAGGTAGGTTTAATGAGCTTGGTTCCTCATAATTGTAAAGATATGGTTATTAGACAAGGAAAGTGACCCCAATTCGCATGCCTAGCCAAGAGTTCCTCCTTTCTTTTATTAATTCTTGTTGTTTGTGTTTCTTGTTCCCTATTATAAAAACCTCAAACCATTCTTTCATAGCCAATAATAAAGCACTTCATTGTGATTCTTAGGGAGAACGACCTGGGATTAATACTCTCGGTTATTTCATTGGGGTTCGTACTTTGTGACAACCAAAATCTTTTTAAATTTGATTGAGAATTATTAGTTGGTTTGGAACTATGCTTACAACGAAGTTCGATTTCTATTAAGAGAAATTCTAGACCGACGATAATTCTTGTATCAAATTTTTGGCACCGTTGCCGGGAAATTGCAATGGTGCTATGTTATTGGTTATTATATATATGTTGATATTGTGAATTTGATTCTTTGCTAGTTTTTGCTTGTTTTAGGAGTTAGATTTTATTAGTTCTTTGATGAGTGAATTCTTTGATGGTATAGAATTTTGCAAATAAATTCTCGTTGCGAGTATAGTTCTACACCAAGAAACAATCCTCCCAATAAAAAAATTAGTTGTCACAAATAACAAACCCCAATGAAAATTACCGAAGTATTTAAACCTCGGATCATCTCACAAGAAATTGCAATGAAGTGGTCAATTATTGGCTACGAAGATGAAAAGGGGGTTTGATTTATAATTGGCAAGAAAAATAAATGACAAGAAAGTAAAATGTCAAGAACTGATAAAATAAAGGAAAGAACTCTTGGTTAGATATAGGTAATTGAGATCACCATCCTTGTCTACAAACCAAATATTGACAATTATGAGGAACCAAGCTCATCAAGGCTACTTCTATGCTTGAAGTATATCAAATGGCTTGATCAACATGAATCCATAGGTTCTAACCTAGCTACTAATTGACTTAGTAGTAGGCTAGTATCAATGGTTATCAAATTGACCACCAAGGGTTCTCAAATCACCAATTCAATGAGACCCAATGACTCAAGGTCACTCAATCCCCTTAGCCTAGGCCAAGAGTAAAGAAAACTACCCAAAAACTAGTGAAAGCATTTTAACAAACACCTAGAGTGCAAAAAAAGTAAACATCACAAAATGCAAGAATTAAAGAAATCCACAACTAACATAAGCAAGAAATCTATAATAACAATCAAGATCAACATAAAAGAGACATGGAAACATAAAATTGCATTAGAAGAAATTAAGTTTCAACAATGGTTCATCAACATTAAAGAGAGCTAAATATGAAATGACAAGTAAAACTAGAAGAACAAAGATGTAATAACAAGAAATTAAAAGGGAAGACTAAATCAAAACAATAATTGAAAATTGGATTTAAGAAAATTAAACCTAAACTACCCTAAATTCTAGAGAGAAGGAAGAGCTTTTCTCTCTAGAATTCTAACCTAAAACATGACGAAAACTCAACTATGACTACTTGGTTCATCCCAATTCAATCCTTGGATTCAATAGCATCAGAAATGAGTTGGATTGGGCCCAAAATGCTTTAGAAATCGTTGGCCACAAGTTGCTAAAATGGACCCACGCTGATCCACTAATGCGTACGCGTGATGCACGCATACACGTCTTTAAACGCAAGGTAACTATGGCAAATTTTATATCATTTTGAAGCCTCGGATATTAGCTTTCCAACGCAACTGAAACCGTCTCATTTGGACCTCTGTAGCTCAAGTTATGATCGATTGAGTGTGAAGAGGTCAGGATTGACAGCTTTGCGATTCCTTCATTTCTTCATGAGTTCTCCATTTTTACATGCTTCTTCTTCATTCCTTCAATCCAATCTTTGCCCTCCAAACCTAAAATCACTTAACAAATATATCAAGGCATTGAATGGAATTAAAGTAAATTAAATTTAGCTATTTTAAGGCCTAAAAAACATGTTTTCACACTTAAGCACAAATTTAAGGAGAATTACAAAACTATGCTATTTCATTGAATAAATGTGAGAAAAGTTGATAAAATCCCCTAAATTAAGCACAAGATAAACTACAAAATTGGGGTTTATCATTCTTATTAGTATTTTTTTTATTTTCTCTTGTCACTATGAATTCTCATCCCTTTGGCTATGAGTTTGGTTCAAATTATGTTGTAGGAAATGGGAGCTACAATAACAATATGCATCAAGGATGGAACAATCAAAGGTGGGAGGAGCCTCAAGGAATTGATCACCCTTCTTGGCAACAACCTCCTCCGGTTCCTTATAGGTATAATTCCAATCCTAATGCATATCAATCTAATGGATGTGGTGATCCTTATTGTAGTTGTCAACAACCACTACCATATGCCTATGAACCACTTCCTCAACATGGTTTTGAACCACCTTACTCACAAGCCCCCTACCACCAAATACCTCCATATGACCATAATCCTTATCTACCATACCAATCACCTTATGATCCATATGAACCATATATGGAGCCACCGCAATTCCAACACCAATACTCCCAAGAACCACGTCAATATACCTCATCTCCATATCCTTACCAAGATGAACCACCTTCCAATTATAAGCCCTTTCCCCCAAACTATGAACCCTCTCTTATACCACCTCTAATGGATGAATCTCTCCATGCCATCAAGCTAGCACAATAAAGAGATATTAGCTCTTACCTCCAAAGGCAAGAAGAGACACAAAAGGAGTTCAAGAAGTTAGAAGTCGTGCTTGCCACCGTGGCAGAAGCCATTCGCAACATGGTCTCCTCCCGCCTAAATCTATGCAATCAAGGCACTCCCATTGTTGAATGTGGAGAAGCAATCAAGGAGCATAGTGAGGGTGTGAGTTTGGTGCTTCAAGGTGAAGAAGGGGAGTTGAAGTAAGAATTGTCACAAGGGGAGGAAGTTGAGATAATTGAGCTGGAAGAAGTGGTTGAAGACCTAAGAGATGTTGGAAGTCCATGGAAACGTAGAATTAGAGAGCCCTCTTCCAAGATGCTTGATGTTGATGTTGAGGAGGGTGCGCAACCTCCAAGGCATATCATGGTTGAAGACCTTGAAGAGGTTGATCAAGAGATGGATTCAATCATTGAGGAATTCTTATCTACAATTGAATCCTTTCCCATTGGACATGAAATTGAGATTAAAGAAGAAGATGCACAACCTCCCATGCCCTTGGTAAGCAATGAAGAAGAGATTGAATTGGAGGGAAGCTACCAAGAGGATGAGGTTGAAATTGAAGAAGCTTACAAGGAGGTGGATGGAAGTTGTTAAAGAAGAACATAAGGGAGTAGAGCTTGTAAGGACATCAGAGATACCTCTCCCCAAACCATTACCATCCAACACAACATTCAAATGGGTAAAATTCCTATCCCTAAGCTTTATTGTTTCCCTTGAATATGGTTTGCTTGAGACGGATGGTCAACTTAAAAACATTTGTGGATTGAAGAGCAAAAGGGAGATGGTTAGTGGTTGGAAACATCATCCTAGGTTCATTATGGCATGTTAAAAGTTTGATTGCAAGGTTTGGTGTGGAGCTAAATTGTGTGGGTCTAGGAAGTTGTTTGGAGGCTTCACTGAGAATTCGGCTCAACTACCACCCAATTGGACCCATGATGATCAATTAGAAGATAGGTGTGAAAATAAGATATGGGATCCCGGATCACAACATGAAGACCAATTTTGGGAGCTCATATCATGGGAAGAACCTCATCCAAGCTTGGTGAAGATGGTTGGAAATTCTGACAACCAATTGAAGAGCAAACATTCTTGGAGGTTCAAGGATGAACACAAGCATAAGCCACCATGACAAGGAGCTTTCTAAATGTCCAACTTAAGGACCTAAACTAAAAGTGCTAGGTGGGAGACACCCCACCATGGTAAACTCTTTCCATTCTCTTGTAGATATAATCAATGAATAAATTGAGTTGCCATCGTAGGTAGTTTTTTTTTTCTTATTTTCTATACTCTTATACATTTTGGCTTTGATTGATAGATTGCTTATTTGATTCATTTTTTATTAGAATAGTTGTTGTTGAATAGTGTTTTACTTGAAGTGTAAGTTTTGTTTTGTATTTGAAAATTCTCCAAAAATCAAAAGATTTGTTGTTAAATTTGAATTTTGATTGTTTTAGAATGTTTGTAGAATAGGACAGTGCCCTGTTTCTGCTTTTATTGTTAAAAAAAAAAGTGCAAGCCACGCATAAGCGTGGCATACGCGTACCCGTCGATTGCACCTTCGCAACTACTGGTACAAAAACCAGAGAGTTGTGCAAAATCTGTGCGAGAACTGTGCGGGGAGCACAACTGCTACCCACGCATACGCGTGGGTGACGCTTACATGTCACTTGTCCTCCCTGCAATCCACGCGCACGCGTGGGCGATGCTTACGCGTCGCCTCCGTGCCCTGCTTCCCCTATTTCTTTTCTCTTCTTCTCCTCTTTTCTTTCTTCTTTTCTTTTCTTTCTTCCTTCTTCCTTCTTCCTTCTTCTTTCATTCTTTTTTTTTTACCTTTCTTATTCTCTCTTCTCCCTTTCTTACTTTTTTTCTTCTTCTCTTTTCAAATTTTCACTTCTCATTTTTCTTATTTTTCATTTTCTTTTATTTGTGCATTTACTTATTTTCATTCAGTGCACTTTAATTTTGTAGCTTGTTCTTCTTTTCTTCTCTAAGTTTCTTATTTTAATAATGGTGTTGAACTCTCATACTCAATTGTTGAGAAATTCTTGAATCGTTTTTGATGTTGCATGACTTGTTTGGTATTAATTGTAATATTTGTTCCACACACAAGATTAGTGCTTTAGCCCTCCCTAACTCATTATTCTTTGTTTTTGTGCCTCACTATCAGTGAGTTAGGATATGACCAAATACTCTCATGCTTATTCTTAATATTGTTTGTGTCAATTTCTCTTTGAACTTGATGCTCAGAATGCTCTTCATGTTATTTACTTATACTTTGACTTTACTCTTGCCTCAAGTATTAGTTGATATACGCTTTGCTTATATTACTTTCTCACTTACATGCGTAGCTAACATGTAGTGAGAACCCTACTCTTATTTGGCATTAGCCCCCGCCTATGTTCTATTTGCTTTAATATCTTTGTTGTAGTCTTAATTCACTTTCTTTTTCTCTCCTTTTAGGTTGGCCACCAAGAAGGAAAGAAAAGGAGAAGCTTCTAAGTGAGGCAACAAACAAGTCTCTCCACACAATAATTTGAAGAAACTTATTAGTTGTATCAACCCATCTACCTTGCTTATCTTTGGATGCATCGAGGACGGTGCAATCTTTAAGTGTGGGGAGGTCGTCCGACCGACCTCTGTGGGTAATAATTTTCTTCTTCAACACCAATTTTTAATTTTCTTTATTAGTTAGTTGTTGCATTTGCATGCTAGGTTGCATAATAGTTAGAATTTGTAAATATTCATCTATTTCTTTCTTGCTAGGACTACTTGGTTGAAGTGATGATTTCTTTTCCAAGAAACTATTTTAGGGCATTTCACTAATTTGAACAAAAATTTTTGTTGAACTTGCTTGAAGAATGTATTTTAGAACATGGTTTTTAGAGCTAAAACACACAACCTTGTGAGATTTTGAGCCCAATTGATTGGTTGCATTTTATCAACCAATATATCTTGTTTCGGTGTGTGTTATTCTCTCTAAGATTGTGATCTTTGTCTTGCTTGATTCTATATTTCTATTGTTGGTGTATGCATGCATATATATGATTGAGGCCTTTGTTTCACTAAGCTTACATATCCATATGGCCTTACCCTTTCATCATCCTTTGCAAACTAATGTTGATCCTATTTAACCCTATTTGTTCTTTATTTTTGCACATCACTAACTCTAAGTGAAAGACAATGAATGTCCTTGATTTGAATCCTTGGTTAGCTTAGATAGTGAGAAGAGTGTACATGATTTAAGTGTGGAAAAATTGGATGGGGAACATTTGGTTTGGGAATGGGGTATGTTATACTTTTATGAAAAATGTGAAAAAAGAGTTGGGCGCATGTTCATACATTCAATGTCTTAAGCATATGCATTGATCTCTCATATATAGTACCCACCACAAGAATAAAAAAATAATAAATAAATAAATAAATAAAATAATAAAAAAGAGAAGAAAAAGAAAAAAAATAAGAAAGCAATAAAAAGGGGACAAAATGCCCCATGTGGTGATAGCAATGTATATGTATTGTATTCAAATTAGGATGCATGGACATGTGGCAAAAGATAGTCAATGGGTAGTTAGGTTTTGTACTTTTAATTACATGGATTGTTTTAGGTTAGGTGGGAAGTTTAGATTGATCAAGGATTCAAATTTTAGTCCACTTGACCAAATACAATCCTACCTTCACCCTAACCCCATTACAACCCCTGGAAAGACCTCTTGATATATGTATTCATGCATTAAACATATGTTGATTGTTAGAAGAAGAGCAAGCCTTAGAGAGCAAGATTAGTAGAAAATTGAGAGAATTAATCCTATACACTTGAGTGACTAGAGCGGATACACATACGGTGAGAGTTTGACACTCAATTCCTTGTTCTCGGCTTTCATGTGCTTTCTTCTTGCAAGTCTATTTGCACTTTATCTTGGGATTTGAATTGGTGGAATTCAGGAGTTATCATACTATCTTAGCCCTACTTGCTTATATATGTTCTTGGAGATTGATTTACTTTTAACCAAGTAGGTAGAAACATTTAGTTGCATTCATATAGATAGGTTAAATCGCATGTTGCATTTAATAAACCCTACCATTCCCCTTCATCCCTTTGTAGCTTCTCTTGAGCTTAGCATGAGGACATGCTATTGTTTAAGTGTGGTGAGGTTAATAAACCCCATTTTTAGGGTTTATTTTGTGCTCAATTTAGTGAATTTTGTCAACTATTCTCACACTTATTCATACAATTTGCATGGTTCGAAGATTCCTTTCCAATTTTGTGCTATGAATGAAAACATGGTTCCAAGGCCTTAAAATCACTAATTTTTAATCTTCTCTTATTATCATTCGATGCCATGACATATGTGTTGAGTGATTTTAGAGTTTATAGGGCAAGAATGGCTTAGAGGATGGAAAGGAAGCATGCAAAAGAGGGAGGAACACAAGAAAATGAAGATTTGAGAAGCTGATGCCGATGCGAACGCATCAACGATGCGTGCACGTGACCACGCCAAACTCCAAGCGACGCGTACGCGTGACATGATGCGTACTCGTGACAGTAGCATCTTCAAAGTGACACGTACGCGTGATGAGCGGCACATGCCTCATTAAAGAGAAATCGCTGGGGGAGATTTCTGATATGACTTTTGGCCCAGTTTCGAGCCCAGTATGCAGATAAGAGGCTGAGAGTGAAGGAGGATGGGGGGATCACCATTCATACACTTTAGTTATGTTTTAGATGTAGTTTTCTAGAGAGAGAGAGAGAGGCTCTCTCCTCTCTCTAGATTAGGGTTCTTAGTTTTAATCATTTTTAGATCTAGATCTCTTTCTCCTTCAATTTAGTTTCCTTTACTTTTATTTGTTCTAGTACTTTACTTCTCTTGTTAATTCCTTTATTTGTCAATTTTAGTTTATGAACTCTCTTGTTGATTTCTATTTTCTTTTAATGCAATTTATGATTTTTGTGTCTCTTGATGTTTGCCTTAATTTCCATTATTGATTCCTTACTTTGATTAATTGTAGCTTCCTTTAATTCTTGCAATTGATGATGTTTACTTTTATTGCCCCCTATGTATTTGAGGAAATGTTTCCCTTGATTATGGAGTAATTTCTTTTACTCTTGGTCTAGGCTAAGGGAATTTGGTAAACTTGAGTCATTGGGTCTAATTGATTTGGTGATTTGAGAGCCCTAGTGGTCAAATTAATACCCATTGACACCAATCTACTACTAAGTCAATTAGTAGTTGGATTGGGACTCATGAATTGAAATTGACCAAGCCATTTAACGTGCTTCAAGCTTAGAAGTAGACATTATACGTACTTCAAGTATAGAGGTAGATTTAATGAGCTTGGTTCCTCATAATTGTCAAGATATGGTTTTTAGACAAGGAAAGTGACCCTAATTCCCATGCCTAGCCAAGAGTTCTTCCTTTCTTTTATTAATTTTTGTTGTTTGTGTTTCTTATTCCCTATTATAAAAACCCCAAACCATTCTTTCATAGCCAATAATAAAGTACTTCATTGTGATTCCTAGGGAGAACGACTCGGGATTAATACTCTCGGTTATTTCATTGGGGTTTGTACTTTGTGACAACAAAAATCTTTTTAAATTTGATTGAGAATTATTAGTTGGTTTGGAACTATGCTTACAACGAAGTTCGATTTCTATTAAGAGAAATTCTAGACCGACGATAATTCTTGTATCAGTACGCACGCATCACTGTGTCCACGCACGGATGCTGAATCTTTCAAAACTTCATTTCTTCATGCTTTCTCCACTTTTGCATGCTTTTCCATCACTTCTTCAATCTATATTAGCCATGTCAACCTGAAATTACTCATCAAACACATCAAAGCATCGAATGAAATGAAAGTCGAATAAAATTGATTAAATTAAGCACAAAATAACATGTTCTCACAATTAAGCTCAATTTAGGGAGAAAACACAAAAGTATGCTATTTGGATGAATAAATGTGGGTTTATGTGATGAAATCTACTCAAATAAAACCAAAATATATCGTCAAATATGGATTCATCAATTTCCCCACACTTAAACAATAGCATGTCCTCATGCTAATCACAATTAAAGGAGAAGGATAAAGGGGGAAGCAATTTATTAAATGTAACTACCTACATGCTTGCAACTATACTAAATACTATCTATATATATCTACACTATGGTTCCTATTGAGTTTGGCACAAACAAACAAAAGAATCTCAATCAATCTAAAGTAGGCACTTAGGGCCAAGACAAGAAAATATAGCAATATGATCAATGTCCAACACCTTCGTACAGCAGTACCAGTAAGTGCATTGGGTTGCCCAAGTAATACCTGAGCGAGTCAGGGTCGATCCCACGAGGATTGTGGTTTGAAGCAATCTATGGTTATCCTGTAGGTCTTAGTCAGGCAGATGAAAGAGTAGGAGATGTTGGTATGTTATTTTTAATTACATACAAATAAAGGGAATAAATAAACAGGGTAATTAGAACTCAGAAGTCGTGTAAACTTTGAAAAGAGAATAGTTGAGGACTGGAGTTGCTTTGTCTTTCTGAATTAAATCTGGTAGTACTGTTTCTTTTGATTGTGACTGATTTCTTCAATGGCAGGCTGTATGTGATTGACACTGGTTTGAGCAACTGCCAATACTCCTCCAGATCTGAACCCCAGGTTTAGTGCGGATCCATTCTGATTAAGGGTGAAGCTCGTACAGTTTATTCTCCTTAATGATCCTACTCAAAACGCCACAGACAAGGTCAGATCTTCCGGATCAGAGAATGCTGCACCTTGGATTCTAGCCTCTACCACAGAGACCCTAATCTCTCCATAAATCGGCTGAACTGATGTCTCGAGAAGTCTCCAACGAAGTTGTGGATTAGCTGTCTTAGAGACGTATATTCAAGCTGGTGGCTCATTATTGTCCAATGAAAGATGCACTCTGAACCCATGTAGAATGTGATAACCTTATGCCGGTTCAACGTATTCATATTGGTGAAGAACGAATATACATCTTAGAATTAATCAAACACGGATCGAAGAGAAACAGTAATACTTTTATTAATTCATGGGACTCAGCAGGGCTCCTCCCATCAACCTAGGAGGTTTAGAAACTCATGCTGATGGTAAAACGTGTATGATGGTAAAAGTGATGTAAAAGTTTGAATGATTATGTAAAAGAACTCTTAAATACTAAACTAATGACTAGTAAGGGTGAAACAGTCTTTTTAGTGCTAAAATCCACTTTTGGGGCCCACATGGTGAGTGTTTGGGCTGAGTTTTGATGAGATCCACGTGCTATGAGGTATTTTATGGGTGGAACGCCAGCTAGGGGGTCCTCTCTGGGCGTTTGGACGCCAGGCTCTGCTCCTTGGGCGCTGGACGCCAGAAAGGGGGCAGGAAGCTGGCGTTGGACACTAGTTTTGGGCCTTCTAGTCCGAAACAAAGTATGGACTATTATACATTGATGGAAAGCTCTAGAAGTCAGATTTCTATAGCCATTAAGAACGCTCCATTTGGACTTCTATAGCTCCAAAAAATCACTTCCGAGTTCAAGGAGGTCAGATCTGAACAACATCTGCAGTGCTTTCTCTGTCTCTAAATAAAACTTTTGCTCCAGCTCCTCAATTTCAGCCAGAAAATACCTGAAATGGTACAAAAATATACAAATTCAAAGTGGAATCCAAAAATATGAATTTATCACTGAAACCTGTAAAAACTTAATAAAAACTAAACAAAACTTATTAAAAACTATATGAAAACTATGCCAAAAAGTGTATAAAATATCCGCTCTTCACAACACCAAATTTAAACTATTGCTTCTCCCCAAGAAAATACAAATAAAATAGGATAAAAAGAAGAATAAGATACAATAAATTCCATAGTTTTCAATGAATCTCAGTTTCAATTAGATAAGTGGGACTTAGTAGCTTTTTGCTTCTGAATAGTTTTGGCATCTCACTATCCATTGAAAATCAGAATGGCTGGCATCTTTAGGAACTTAGAATCTGGATGATATTTTTGATTCTCCTAGTTTAGTTCTTTTTATTTCTTGAACACAACTTTTTAGATTCTTGGCCGTGACCTTAAGCACCTTGTTTTCTTGTATTACCACCGGATACAATAATGCCACAGACACTTTAACTGGGTGAACCTTTTCAGATTGTATCTCAGCTTTACTAGAGTCCCCAGATAGAGGTGTCCAGAGTTCTTAAACACACTCTTTTTGCTTTGGACCACGACTTTAACCGCTCAGTCTCAAACTTTTCACTTGACACCTTCACGCCACAAGCACATGGTTAGGGACATTTTGTTTGAGCCGCTTAGGCCAGGATTTTATTCCTTTAGGCCCTCCTATTCATTAATGCTCAAAGCCTTGGATCCTTCTACCCTTGCCTTTTGGTTTAAAGGGTTACTGGCTTTTTACTCTTGCCTTTTGGTTTAAAGAGCTATTGGCTTTTTCTGCTTGCTTTTTTTTTCTTTCTATTTTTTCGCCACTTTTTTTTTCGCATGCAAGCTTTTTCTTTTTCTTTTTGCTGCTTTTTCTTTCTTCAAGAATCAATCTATTTAGATTTTTCAGATCATCAATAATATTTTTCATTTTTCTTCATCCTTTCAAGAGCCAGCATCCTAAAATTCAACTTCAAACATGCACTAGTTATTCATACATTCAGAAAACTAAAGCAATGACACCACATCAAAATAATTAACTATTCTTTATTGGAGAACTCAAAAATTCATGCATATTTAATTCTTCTAAAAAAATCTACTATTTATTCATTGTTTAATGATGATAAGAGGAATAATTTATAGCTAATTGGAAAAATAAAAATTAATTAATTACTACTAATGCTTATGTAATACTAAAAATTAAAAGACATAAAATAAAAATAAAAATAAAGACTTAAATACTACTAGTGATCATGGAACTCTAAATTAGGATGGAAATACGTGAGACAGGAAAAGGAATAACTTAAATATGAGAAACAAGAATTAGAATAGCCACAGAGTTGAAACTCAACAACCTTCAGCTTGAAAGACCCTGGGCTCTTCAGGTTGTGGCACGCATGGCTCTTCAACTTGAGGGGCACTGGGCTCTTCATGGGAGAGCTTCTGGCGCTTCATCTCCTCTAACTCTCGCCCATTGCTTCTCTTGCTCCTTGATCAGTTTGCAAATCATGCTAGTCTGATCTTTCTGCTCCTCTCTGAGCTGATCTTAAGTGCTCTGTAAGTGTATTATAGACGCCTTCAGCTGGTCCCAATACTCCATTGGAGGGATCTCGTGGGAAGGCTCAGTGCCTTCCTCTTAGAGTGATTGTCTTCTATCTTGGAGCTCTCCATCACCTGTTTGGTGATTGGTTTTTCCACTGGAATAAACTGGTCTGATGGGATCAGAACCTTAGCCTCTTGGCATAAGCGAAATATGAGATTTGGACAAGCTAGCATGGCATTAGTAGACACCCTGTTTGCCAGCTTGTAAATCTCACGGGGGATTATTTGGTGGACTTCCACCTCAATCCCCATCATGATGTAGTGAATCATCATGGCTCTTGCAATATTGACTTCAGAGCAGTTACTTGTGGGGAGTATAGAGCGCCCAATGAAGTCTAGCCATCCTCTAGCAACAGGCTTAAGGTTCGCCCTTTTTAGCTGGCATGGCTCCCCTTTTGTATTCTCAATCTATTGAGTTCTGGGCAGGCATATGTCCTCTAGGACTTAATCCAGATTTTGGTTGGCTACAACCCTTCTGTTGTATGACTCATGATCATCTTTTTGCAGAGGTAGTTTGAAGATCTCTCTCACCCTGTCTAGGTGAAAGTACATGATCTTCCCTCTGACCATGGTGCGAAAAGTATGGAAGGTTGTTCTATCTTTCTTTTTCTTATCTGTCATCCACAGATTTGCATAGAATTTCTAGATCATGTTGTATCCAACATTTAATTTGGGATTACTTAAAATCTCCCAGCATCTCCTTCGAATCTGCTCTTGGATCTCCGAGTATTCTTCTTCTCCAAGGTTGAATGCCACTTCAGGGATTACTAGCCTTTTGCTCATTATCATATGATAATGTTCTTCATGTTGCTTGGTAAGGAATCAAACAGGTTTGAAAACAACTGTCGAGTTATCTTCTTTCTTGTTCTTAGGGGCGGTCTTGCCATTTTTTGGAGCCATGGGATTGAATTCTTGATGAGAGAACAGGGCTCCTGCCATACCAAACTTAAAAATTTGCTCATCCTCAAGCAAAGAGTGAGAAAGGAAGAACTAGAAAAGAGAATAGTAGAAGAAAGAGAAGGGAGAATTCGAATGAGAGGTGGTGAGTGAAGGAGGGAGGCATGATCATGCATACATATAGGGAGGGGGGGGAGGGATTTTCGAAATTAATAATGAAAGAAAGATAAAGATTTTTGAAAAAAATAGAAAAAGATAAGTTTTTAAAAGATAATAAAGGATTTTAAGAGGATAGAAAAGGCATTAAAGACAAGATAGGAAGTATGAAAAAGATTTGAAAGTTTAATAAAAGATATGAACAAGATAAGAAAAGATTTTGAAAAGATTTTGAAAACAAGTTGTAAAAGATATAAAATTTTGAAAAGGATTTAAAAAAATTTTGAAAGAAAATATTTTAATTTGAAAATTAAATTTTGAATAAAATATTTGAACAAGATTTAATTTAAAAATCAAAAGAAATTTGAAATTGAATTGGAAAAAGATGAGTTGAATTATGAAAAGATTGAAAATTTGAAGTTACCTCCATGCTGCCATGCTGGCATTTAAACGCCCGGAATGCTAGCTGATAAACCCCATTTTTAGGGTTTATCTTGTGCTTAATTTAGGGGATTTTAACAACTTTTCTCACATTTATTCAATGAAATGGTATAGTTTCATGACTTTCTCCTAATTGTGCTTAATGGTTAAAAACGTGCTTTTTAGGCCTTTAATTGGTTAATTTTAATTCACCTTGATTTCACTCGATGCCTTGATATGTGTGTTAGTGATTTCAGGTTTAAAAGGCAAGGAATGGATCAAAGGAGTGAAGAAAAAAGCATGCAAGTGGAGAATTCATGAAGAAATGAGCTTGTGGAGATTGCAAGACGACGCGCACGCGTGAGTGATGCGCACGCGTGAGCAACGAGCGAGCGTGAGAAGGTCATTTGTCAACGACGCGTATGCGTGATAAAGAGAATTGCAAGATAACACGTACGCGTGACCGACGCATACGCATGACAACCGGCACGTGACCTCATTAAAGGCAATTCGCTGGGGGGCGATTTCTGAGCTTCCCAGGCCCAGATCCAACTCATTTCTGAGGCTACTTCATGCAGAATTCAAGCTTGGATAAGGGGGGAAGCAATTAGTGGAGGATAGCATCATGTAGTTTAGTTTTCTAAAGATAGAAGCTCCCTCTTCTCTCTAAAATTAGGTTAGGATTAGGTTAATTTCTCTTAGATCTAGGTTTAATTTCTTGTTCTCATCTTGTTCTCTTTACTTTTCCTTGTTCAATTGCTTTGATTCTCTTAGTTCTCTTGTTAATTTCCCCTTTATGTCATTTTTATGTTGATGCACTTTTGTTGGATTTTGATTCCTTTTAATGAAATTTACATTTTATGTTTCTTTATGTTGTTGATTGAATTATTGTTGTTAATTCCTTGCAATTGGTAGTTGTTAGATTTTATTCTTGTTGTCATTTTATCTTGCTTTCCTTTTGTGCCTTCCAAGTGTTTGATAAAATGCTTGGAAGGATGTTAGAGTAGAATTTTCTATTCTTGGCTTGGGATGGTAACTTAGGTAAACTTGAGTTGCTAATGTTCAAGTGATTGATGATTGGTGTCTATTGACTCTAGCTTCCACTAAGTTAATTAGTGAAGTGGCTAGGACTTATGGATTAGGATTAATGTAGCTCATTTGACTTTCCTTTACTTGTTAGAGGATGACTTAATGGGATTGATCCTTGCAATTATCTTGTTGTGGTTAGTAACAAGGATAAAGATCCTTAACCATCGACCCTTGCCAAGACCTTTTTACCATTTGAGTTCCTTTACTTTATTGCCATTTATTTTTCTTGTTCCTTATTCCAAAACCCCAAAAACACTTTCCTATAATCAATAACATGAACACTTCCCTGCAATTCCTTGAGAGACAACCTGAGGTTTAAATGCTTCGGTTATTTTTATTGGGGTTTCTAGTTATGACAAACAAATTAAATTTTGATTGAGGATTGCTGTTGGTTTAGAACTATACTTGCAACGAGATTTCATTGAGAAATTCTTTACCGACAATTTTCCTACATCAAATTTTTGGCCTCCCCACACTTAAACCAAGCATGTCCTCATGCTAAACTCAAGATAGAGACAAAGGGTATCAACATTTATTCAATGCAAACTACCTAAATGCAACCTATCTAAATGCAATCTATCTAAATGAATGCAACTACTTGGTCAAGATAAATCAACTTCCAAGAAAGCATATATGCATATGAGGGCTAAAGGTATTAACAACCAATTCAAACCACAATTGAATTGAGTTATTAAAGATTTTACAAACTTGCAAGAAAAGTGATGATTCTAGGTAAAAACATGTAATTGAGCAATCGAACCCTCACCGGATGTATATCCGCTCTAGTCACTCAAGTGTATAGGGTTGATTTCACTCAATTCTCCCCTAATCATACTTTTCAAGATTTGTTTTTCATCTAACAATCAACAATTATTTCATGCATGCATACAAATATCATGAGGACTTATCCATAGGCTGTAATGGGGTTAGGGTCAAGGTAGGATTGTATTTGATTAAGTGGACTAGAAATTTGAATCTTTGATTAACCTAAACTTCCCACCTAAACCTATGACAACCTATACAATTTAAATGCTAACCTAACTACCCATTCTTCACTTTTTCACACACTCATGCATTCTCTTTTTTATCACAACTCATATGCATTGATTATTATTGAACTTCACTTTGGGGCATTTTGTCCCCTTTTTATTGCTTTTGTTTTTCTTTTTTTTCTTTTCTATATATTTTTTTCCTTTTTATTTTTCTATTTTTTTTCTTTTTTTTATGAATTATACACAAAGGTACCAATGCATATGGTTTAAATATTTAATCCATGAGTATGTACCTAATTCCCAAAATTTTGACAGAAATATAAAAACATACTTTTACCTCAACCAATGTCCCAAGTTTCTCCACACTTGAATGATACACACACTCACTAGCCCGAGCTAATCAAAGATCCAAATTAAGGACATTTATTGTTTTTCGCTTCAAGGCTTGTAATGTGCTAAAATTAAGAATAAATGGGTTTAGCATAGGCTCAAAGTTGGCTAACAATGGAAGATAAAAGGTAAGGCTATTTAGTTAAGTGAGCTATTTGAAACAATGGCCTCAATCATATAAGTGCATTCATACAAAAAATAATGGACATAAAGAATCAAACAAATTAAAGATTGCATTCATAGAAAGAGAATAATCACACACAAGAATGAAAATAAGTGGTTATATGATGTAACCACACAATTAGGCTCAAATCTCACATGCTTATGTGTTCTTAGCTCAAAAATATGCTCCACAATATATATAATTCAAGCAAGTTTTAAATTTTTTTTCCAAATCAATTGGGGTGCCCTATAGATAAATTTCTTGGAAATTTTTATTATTTTGACTAAGCTTATTGTGTATATATATACAAACTAAGAAAATGCAACTAAAAATCCTAAAAGACCTAAAAATGAAATGCGAAAGTGTTGGGATTAGAAATTGTCACCCAAGAGCGCCGAGTGGTTGGACGACCTCCCCACACTTAAAAGTTTGCACCGTCTTCGGTGCATCCAAAGATGAGCAAGGGGGTATGGCGACTACACTGGTTGCCACCTTTAGTTGGCGGATCAACCGGTTGCTGCGTGTTCTTTCTCCCGCTTTTGTTTTTGCCTATGATGACTCACCCATGAAAAATGGAAAATAGTACAGTAAGATGAGAAAATGCAAAAGCAAAGAAGCGTAAATTGTTGGAATGAGGTGATGATCACTAGAATGGAGTGAGTGAATTAGTGTGACATTGATAAAAAATAGGTGTGAGTTCTTAGTTGCATATGGTTTAGAACACACATACTAGCATAAAAACTATGTCACAATTACAAAAAAGAAGTATGCACTTCACTCATTCTAGTGTGCTTGAAACACTTCAAAGAAAACTTGAAGGGTAAGACAACCAATCAAGTAATAAAGAGGCATAAAAGCATTCAAGCAAAGACAAGCAATTGCAAAATGGATAATGAATGGACATTAATTGATGTGCAAGTAAACTTAGTGAACCAAATGAAATATAGAGCTCACACATCAACCAATGACACCTGTTGAGGTTGTTTGCAACACCTAAGTAGCATAGAAGTGAAACACATGGGTGCTATGGAGCTTAGGAAAAAGAAGATAGAAGTGAAACTCAATCAAATAGCAAGAATGGTCCACAAAGCTTAGAAAGCTCAAAAATATGTCACTAGGTAAGCTTTTGATCCAATTTCACAATTCCATAAATCTCAATGCATGAAATAGGTGATGTAAATAAGGGTCAATCATAAACAAGCATCACCTAACAAAAAATGCATTGATAATATACTATTGCCTAATCATAATGAAATGCTTTAAATCATATGGTGGCCAGAACATGCAATTCAAAAGATTTAAAAAAAACTTGAAGGCAATGTTGTGAGTACTTGGTATTCAAAAATATTAAGCATTAGGAGCTCAAAACCAAGTAGCAAATTAAAACCTCAAAACCAAGTAGATGGTGATTGGTAGTGTTGGATGATGGTTGAAGAAGGGAAAGAAAAGAAGAGAAGAGAGAAGAGAGAAAGAAATGGAAAGAAGAGAAGAAAAGAAGAGTGGTGAAACAGGGTAGGCTTCACGTATACGCGTGAAGCGATGCATATGCGTGGTGAGGTGAAATGGGTACGACGCATACACATGAGTCACGCGTACGCATGATGGACAAATCAAAGAGGCGACACGTACGTGTGGGGTGATGCATATGCGTGGGTGGACTTTGTGCTAGAGGCACAATTCCAACCTAAAACTCGCACAACTCTCTGTAATTTGTATGGGAGCATGAAAATTTGGTGGCCACACGTACGGGTGGGTGAGGCATATACGTGGATGGTCGAAAAACTTGTGGTCACGCGTACGCGTGGGTGACGCGTATGCATGTCATGGTGCTCTATTTTTCAAAATTTTTCCAGGTTCTTGCACCAAACGAATCATTCCAAACCTCCAAACAGCTACCAAAACACCATAAAACCATATTTAACATACTAGACTACTAACTAAACCAACAAACCAACACAAATATGAAATTAAACTAATTTTACCAATATATACAAAAGGGAAAAATGAAAAAGATGTTACCATGGTAGGGTGTCTCCCACCGAGCACTTTTGTTTATTGTCCCTAAGTTGGACTTATGGGAAACTCCTCATCAAGGTGGCTTGTGCTTGAATCCATCCTTGAACATCTATCTACCAATGCTTGGACTTCCAATAAGCTCCATCATTCAAAATTAATAGCTCCAAGTTTTGATGGAGTTCTTCACAAACCATGAGCTCCCAAAGTTGATCCTCCTCTTGTAATCCAGGATCCCACACTTTGTTTTCACACCCATCTTGAAGTTGATCATCATTAATCCATCCGGGTGGCATGCAAGATGAATTCTCAATGAAGTGCCAAACTCTCTTTCTAGACCCATCAAATTGAATACTAGTCCAACCATTGTATCTCATCTTTAATGTGTCAACCAAAATGAGCCTTGATTTGCAATACCAACCACGAAACATCATTCTCTTACGATTCATCCCGCAAAGCGCCCTAAGTTGACAATCCGTTTTAAGCAAGCCATACTCAAGTGGGACAATAAAGCTAATAGAGATGAGTTTTACCCACTCAAATGAAGGAGTAGATGACAACCTAGGTAAAGAGGCTTCCAAGGATCTTGACAAAGCGTATTCAACTCCCGTCCTTCTTTTTCTAAGGACTTCCACCTCTTTACAAGATTTCTCAATTTCAATCCTTTGGTCCTCAATTTCATTAAACTCTTCTCCATCACTCAAATCATAACTGGGAGGATGAGAGAAATTTACCTCCATATTGCTTTCTATCTCACTAGGAGAAGGTTCTTCAAGAGAATTCACACTCAAGTGAAGTAGAGAAGTACATAGAGGAAGAGCTCATGGAACCACCAATTCAAAAGGCTTTTGATGAAGATAATACTCTAACAATCACATAGCAACCATATCTTGATATCAAAGAAGTGAAGGCAACCAACAACAACACCAAAGAGAGGATTGTGACCTAGCTACCGTTGAACATATAAAGGAAGAAGGAAGGGTCAACCACAAGCAATTCCACCCCTGGACTACCAACAAGAAAGCTCAATCAAGCAATTAACAAAAGGAAGCTTGCTGGGAAAAGGCCAAGAAAGGGGGCATTGACTGGCTCCTCTTTACCATTGAGGTCATTCCTCTTAACAAACTGGAAGAAGAGGAAGAAAGTCATCAGCTACATGTCATTAGTTTTCCTTTATTAGTTATTTCAATAAAGAGGTTGAGTAGGATTCTCTGTATTGTAAAGAGCTAAGTTTGGTGTTGCACACCAAAATAATTAAAGGGTGAATGTTGGATGCTAAGTTTGGTGTTCCACCAAAAATTTTATTAAAAACACATTGCACCCTCATCATGACCAGTTATCAGCTTCAAACAATCAGAGAAACTACTTGACTATTGTTTAGTTTCTAGTCCAGAGTTTATTTCCTAGTCTATAGTCTGTTTTCTAGTTCATAGTTTACTTTCTTAATAAAACTTACTTGATGTTTCATGCATGTATTTATTCTGCTGCATAAAGAAGTAGGCAAGGAACTAAGTTTGGTGTTCCCACATCAACTTAGGTTCAGAGAGTCACAAGCATACATGCATGCTAACTGTTTCTCAAGTTCTTGGAGAACAAGCAACTTTTAATATCTCATGTAGGAAGTCATTCAATCTCTTGGAGGGACAGATACATCATCATGAGGATGGATAAAGGAAGGACATGGAACCCAACAATGATGATAACATAAAGGAAACAAATGGACTCCAAGAGGTTGTATTGTTCTCTTACTGACTCTAGCTTAAATATGTTAATTGAAAATGCGAATGTCCCCTATTGATTAGTATCTTCTTAGATTTATTTACTGTTAGTTTGTTTATTTTCATGCTGTAGTGGCTTGCTAGTCTAGATGTTTTTATCATCTCATCTTGCTTAAATTATATGCTTTGTTCCTCATGCTTGAAAATAAAAGAAAAATTACTGTGATACAAAGAAATGGTAAAAGTTTGGTTTAATATGAGACAGAATAAGGTTATGTGGTGGTATGTGCTGGTTTACTAGTTAATTTGTGAATAAGGCTAGAGGTTGGCATGACTTTGTGATATGAACTTGATTTACATTTCATGAGACTTGACAAATGAAAGAGGTCCATAATAAAAGAAAGAAAATACAAGAAAAAGAAACAAAAGAGAAATAAACGAGGCTGGGCACCAATGGCTTGAGATTTGGATATATGCCTGTGATGTTCTTGTACAAAGATAAGCTTGGATAACTAGGTTCTAAGGGGTGCTTCATCACCCGGCAACTTGGGTTAACTAACCCGGGATTGCCAACCGAAAGTCCACCATCAAGAGCTACTTTGAGACAAGGCATTTAGTGATCCAAAGAGGTGTTGGGCATCAATTTCCAAAAGAACAAAACGAGCTAAATGCCTGTGATGTGTATGTGCTAAGGAGAGGCTTGAGCAAGTAAGCCCTCAGGGTTGTTTCAACACCTAGCATCTTGAACCAACTGGGGTGGGAATGTTGGCTGAAAGCTTACTCTAAAAAGCTGCCTTATCACATAGCATTAAGCCACAGTTAAGCAATAAATCTCAATCAAAAGAAAGAGAGCAAGAAAAACTAAGGACCAAGTAATAACAAGTCTCATTTTTTTGTGTAATTCAAGTAAGGATCCAAAGGGGTGTTGATGTCTCAAGCCATAAAATAAAAATCTCTAAGATACCATGCATGAAAACCCCATTAACCAGTATTGAATATTTTCCAAATAAAGACTTATACTCTTCTCTGTCTTCATTCATTCTTATTTTGTTTTACTGCTTGCTTTGGGACAAGCAAGATTTAAATTTGGTGTTGTGATGACAAGTCATCTTAGGCTAGATTCACAAGCCTATTTCATTAGTTTGTACTTGGTTTTCATGCATTTTTAGGCAATAAGTTAGTGTTTGAGTGAGAATTTCATGCTTGTCTTGATTCAATCAAACATTGGTAATTTTATGCATTTTCATTAGATTTCTTGCAAGATTTAGTTGATGATATGAATGATGCAAGATTTGATGATTATGCCAAGGCTTTGATGTATCTGTTTGGTTGATGATAGGTGAAAAGATGAAGGAAAAGAAGCAGAAAACACAAAAAGCTCACCAGAAGAATTCTGGACACATTTTGAAGTTTGAGCATGCTTTGGAGCCTTAGGCCACACTTTTAAAAGCGTGGCCCATGATTTAAACAAAGGAGCGCTCTTGGCATGAAAACGCCACGATGCGCATGCGTACATGACACTTACGCGTCGGGCAACAAATTTTGAAGGGCCACGTGTACGCGTGCATGACGCATACGCGTGTATGACGCGTACGCGTGGAAGTGTTTGGCGTTCATTTTCAAAGAGAATGCTACGTTCATTAAGTGAGCATTTTCGGGCACGTTCAAATCTGGAGTTGAAGTTTTTGCAATCGATGCACACGCGTACAAGACGCGCACGCGTCGATGGAAAATACCCGAAGAAGTGATAACAAGTCATCTTATGCTAGCTTTTCAAGCAATTTTCACTTGTTTCATAAGGTTTTATGCACTTTCTTGCATTGTAAGTAAGTGATTTGGAGTGGATTTGCATGGTTTTGTTGAATCAATCAACCATCCTTTATTTGACACAAAATCATAAGGTTTAAGCTAAAATTAGTTGGTTTTTGAATAATTTGTAAACCTTGTGAATGTGGTGATGCTTTGATTGGTTGTTTTGATTACTTGTAGGTGAAGAAATAGTGGTAAAAGGAATTTTTGGCACGCTTTTGAAGTTAGAGCACACTTTGGAAAGCGTGACCCAAGGCACAAAAGCGTCACGCATCAAGAAGCCAAGGCATAGCGCTCACTAATTGAGTGTAGCGCTCTCTATTTGAGCGCTAGAGACCAAGAAACCAAAGCCAAGTGCACAAAGGCAAGGATGCTGCGTTGAAACAAGTAACTGAGCGCTCAAAGGAACCAATATTCACAAGGCAAAACTCAAAGCGCTCAGTTAACTTAGTTAACTTTTTTGTGGGCTTGGCACAAGAAAAAGCAAAGCACGACACTAAAAAATGGGAGCAGCCAGGTTCGAAACAGGAGCCTCAATCCAAAAAGAAAGGTGCTACACCAAGTAGTGAAGGAGTCAAGGTTTGAACCTTGCACATAAAGGAGGGCTCAGTTATCTTTACCTCATTGAGCGCTAGTACCACTCTACTTGGGCCAAGGAAATTGGCCACAAAATGCATCCACCAGGGCTCGAATTGGAGCCTCACTCCAAAGCAAATAAGGGCGCTAAGTTAACTTATCTAACTGAGCGCTACTCCTCACAAGGGAATAGGCACAAAATGCAACCAGCAAGGCTCGAAAGTGGGAGCTCATTCAAAGCATGAAGCGCTGCGTGAATTTACTTAACTGAGAACTACTTTGCTATCCAAATGGGCTTGGTTTGAGGCTGGGACAAGCAAGGGACGCTACATGAAGTCTCTTCACTTAGCGCTACAAGGAAGCCTGGTTCAAAGGCTTGGCAAAAACAAAGGGAGCGCTACATCATATCACTTAACCGAGCGCTCCCCTGGAGGTGTCCCAGGGACCATTTTGCAACCAAAAGCCAAATTGGATCCAATTCTTCACCAATTTAAAAAGCCCACTCCAAATTCTGAAGATCAAAATTAGAAAGTGTATAAATAGGACTTAGTTTGATTTAGAGAGGACCCTTTTTTCATTTTTAGTTTTACCTTCTTTTCATTTTTTAGTTTTACCTTTTAGTTGAATTTTAGTTTTTACTAGAGCTTTTATTTTGAATTTGGGAATTGGGATTGAGAGCTGAGTTCTCTTCCTCCTTGTTCTTACTTTGGAAATTTCTATTTTTTTGTTTTTGAATTTTGGATTGAAATTGAAGGAATTATGTTTCAATCCTTGATCTGTAATTCATCTTTGTTTTCTTCTGCATAATTCTTAGGATTTGGAATTAGACTTTAGCTTTCTGCCTTCATTTTCATTTCTTCTGCATCTTTTGCTATCTATTTTTGGAATTTGAATTGAGATTGAAGAGCTTCATTGATTCTAAGTTTGAGAATCATCCTTTACATCTCTTCTCAATTGTTCTAAGAATTGGATTTGAATTTAGTTTTTCTGTCTTTATTTACTTTCTTCAGCAACTTTTACTTTCTATTTTGAGTTTTAGATTGAGATTGAAGAAATTATATTTCAATTCTTATCTAAAATTCATCTTTGTTTTCCTTCTGCACAATTCTAAGGATTGAAGATTGGATCCGGGCTTTCATTTACATTTCTTCTGCAAATTATTTTCTGTTTGATCAAGGGAGCAATTGAGATCTAGATCCTTGTTCTAATCTTATTGCTCCTCTTGGATCTTCAATTTCTCTTTTAGATTTCACAATTGAGCTAATTTTACTTTCTGTTTTGCTCTTCAAGCAATTGTACTTTTCTGTCTAGATCTTCAGCAACGTGGTTCATCTTTTACTTCTCTGCTTAATCTCTCTTTACATTCTCTTTGTTAAATTCTAAATCCCAGCTCCCACATCCCTTTACTATTCAAGAAATTTACATTTCTTGTACTCTAATCTTCAGTTATTTATATTTCTTGCAATCTAAGCTTCAGTCATTTACATTACTTGCCCTTTAAGATTCAGCTATTTTACTTTCTTGCAATTTAAGTTTCATGCAATTTACTCTTCTGCACTTTACTTTTCTATCAATTTCCCCTCTCCCTTTTATTTTTATGCAATTTATCTTATGCTATTCAAGTTTCACTCAAATCTTCAACTGTCTGCTTAACTAAATCAACCATCTAACTAAAATTGCTCAATCCATCAATCCCTGTGGGATCGACCTCCCTCTAAGTGAGTTTTACTACTTGATGCGACCCAATACACTTGCCGGAGAGTTTAGGTGTTGGAATTCTAATTTCAACCCATCAAGTTTTTTAGCACCGTTGCCGGGATTGATCTAGATTGACAATGATTAAGTAAGGTGGTGGTCTAGATTAAGCACTTTTTCTCTTTATTTTTACTAAGCATATTAACTGTTTGAATTTTTACTTAAGCTAACACTAACTTCACTCTATCAGTAGAGTGAATTGCTTTTATTTTCTGGTTCAGTGTTTGTCTTTCGTGCTATTGTATGTCAGAGGCAAGGAGAGAGATCCTTACCTTTTGTGACCAAGATGAAAGGACTCTTAGAAGACTAAGAAGTGAAGCAAGAGGGAAAGGAATTGTTGGAGAAGAAGAGCCTTTTGAAGAAGAATTTCAAGAAATGGAGGAACATTCAACAAATCCAACAAATCCAACAGTGGGAGTGGCCAACAACAATGGTCAGCCCCAGAGGAGAGTTTTGGCTTCATATACATTTGCTAATCCAAGGCATTGTGGGAGCATCATCCTTACCCCAAATGTCAATGCAAACAACTTTGAATTGAAGCCCCAACTCATCACCTTAATACAAAACAATTGCTCATATGGAGGATGCCCTTTGGAGGATCCAAACCAACATTTATCCACCTTTCTGAGGATTTGTGACACAGTGAAGTCCAATGGTGTGCATCCTGACATATACAAACTGTTATTATTCCCATTTTCATTGAGGGACAAGGCTGCTCAATGGCTTAAAGCCTTCCCATAAGGAAGCATCACTAGCTGGGAGGATCTAGTAAATAAGTTCCTAGTCAAGTTCTACCCACCTCAAAGGATCATCAGGCTCAAGACAGAGGTCCAAACCTTCACACAAATGGATGCAGAATCTCTCTATAAGGCATGGGAGAGATACAAGACCTTGATTAGAAAATGTCCCCCTGAAATGTTCAATGAATGGGACATCCTTCAAAATTTCTATGAAGGATTGACACTGAAGGCTCAAGAAGCACTAGACCATTCAGCAGGAGGCTCATTGCAATTAATGAAGACTGCAGAGGAAGCCCAGAACCTCATAGATATGGTGGCAAACAATCAATACTTCTTTGCTCATCAAAGGCAACGCCAACCAGCTCAAAGAAAGGGAGTATTGGAGTTGGAAGAAATGGACACTATCCTAGCTCAAAACAAGGTAATGCAACAGTAAATCCAGCAACAATTTAAGCAGATGGCTAAGAGGATTGATAGCCTCCAAGTTGCAGCAGTGAATACAAGCCAACTATCACCAACATGGGGGCAAAATAAAAAAAACCAAGAAGATCAGCAACAGGAACAAATTCAACATGTGCACAACCAAGGCTCAGGCCAAAATAAAGTTCATGGAGACACATACAACCCCTCTTGGAAGAACCATCCAAATCTAAGATGGGGAGATAACCATACTCAAAACCAACAACCCTGGCAAAAGAATTTAAACCAAAACAACTCAAGAAACACAAATAACCACAACCAGCAAAACACTAATCATAATCCATACAGAAAATCCCAAAACAACTACCCCAATTCTAGCTATTATCCGCCCAATAATCCAGCCACTAACCAAAACACCTATCATGCACCTTCAACCCCCCACAACCAGCCACAAATACCACAAGACACTCAAAGAATCTCAAACCTGGAGATACTAATGGAAAAAATGATGAAACATCAGGAATTAACAAGCAAGAATCAGGAAGCTTCAATGAGAAATCTAGAGAGGCAGATTGGACAACTGTCCAAGAAAGCAATGATTGAAAGGCCAACAAGCTCACTCCCAAGTGATAGTGTGATACCATTCCAAATCCTAAAGAAGAATGCAAAGCCATCCAACTGAGGAGTGGAAAAACCTTGGTGAGTAACATTGAAGCCAATAAGAAGCCGAAGGAGAATGACAAAGAGCCATCTGAGAAAAATGAAACCAGCAACAAGGAAGAAGCTGTGCTTAACAAGAAGGATCAAGAAGAGCCTAAAGAGAAAGATGACCAGCCACAAAATTTAAGGAAAGGGAAGCAAGTAATAGAGGAACCATCTCAAGAACAAATGCAAGGAGTGAAGGCTCACACACCTCCCTTGCCATGTCCTCAAAGGTTCAACAAGGAGACCAAGGATCGGCACCTCCCCAAATTCCTTGAAGTCTTCAAGAAGTTGGAGATCAATATCCCCCTGGCTGAAGCATTAGAGCAGATGCCTCTATATGCAAAATTCTTGAAAGAGCTCATTAACAAAAGAGAAGTTGGCATGAGAAGGAAATAGTCATGCTCATTGAAGAATACAGTGCAATAATTCAAAGGGGTATTCCACCAAAGCTCAAAGATCCAGGGAGTTTTGTGGTTTCATGCACCATAGGCAAGATGACATTAGAGAAAGCTCTCTGCGATCTAGGTGCCAGTATCAACTTAATACCCCTCTCAATGATGAGAAAGCTTGCCATAGAAGAAATCAAACCTGCCAGGATATCTTTGGTGATGGCTGATAGATCAATCAAGACACCCAATGGAGTTGTGGAAAATCTATTAGTTAAGGTTGGATAGTTCATCTTCCCTGCAGACTTTGTGATCCTGGACACAGAGAAGGAAGGAAACAACTCAATTATCCTGGGAAGACCATTTCTAGCTACAGCAAGAGCAATTATCAATGTAGAAAAGGGAGAAATGATCTTCAGGGTGCACAATGAGCAAATGGTCATCAATATTTTCAAATCAATGCAACATCCTCCTGAGTAAGAGAACTACATGACAGTAGATATGATAAAAGGTTTGGTAGAAGAAATGTTAGAAGTCAATTGCCATGAGCAATAGGAAGAAGAAGTGGAGGAGGAGTTACTGGAAGATGACAACCAGGAGGAACAAGTAGAGGAAGTGTTAGAGATCTCCATTGAAGATAAGGAAAAGGAGAAGCCAAAACAAGAGCTAAAACCTCTTCTCCCTCATCTCAAATACGTGTTTCTTGGAGAAGCAGATGACCTGCCAATGATCATAAACTCCTCTTTGAACATGGAAGAAGAAACAAAGTTGATTGAAGTGTTAAAAGCTCACAAAACAGCCTTGGGTTGGACAATTGAGGATATCAAAGGCATCAGCCCTGTAATTTGCATGCATAAAATTCTATTGGAGGAAGATTCAAAACCTGTGGTTCAACCCCAAAGAAGACTTAACCCAACCATGAAGGAGGTGGTTCAAAAAGAAGTGATGAAGCTATGGAATGCTGGGATAATCTTTCCAATCTCTGACAGCTCATGGGTGAGTCCGGTTTAAATTGTACCAAAGAAGGGAGGAATGACAGTCATTGCCAATGAAAAGAATGAGCTAATTCCCACAAGGACAGCGACTGGATGGAGGATGTGTATAGATTATAAAAGACTGAACGATACTACAAGGAAATATCACTTCCCTCTACCCTTCATTGATCAGATGTTGGAAAGACTGGCAGGCCATGCTTATTATTGCTTCCTGGATGGGTACTCCGGGTATAATCAAATAGTGGTGGACCCCAAGGATCAAGAAAAGACTTCCTTCACCTGTCCATTTGGAGTTTTTGCTTACAGAAGGATGCCCTTTGGTCTGTGCAATGCTCCTGCCACCTTTCAAAGGTGTATGCTTTCTATTTTCTCTGATATGGTGGAAAAATTTTTAGAAGTCTTCATGGATGATTTTTCTGTCTTTGGCAATTCTTTTAACACTTGCTTGCATTATTTAACTCTTGTTTTGAAAAGATGCCAAGAAACTAACCTGGTATTGAATTGGGAGAAATGCCATTTTATGGTTCCTGAAGGGATAGTTTTTGGGTATAAAGTGTCAAGCAAAGGTATAGAAGTTGATAAAGCTAAAATAGAAATCATTGAAAAGCTTCCTATACCTGTTAATGTGAAAGCAGTAAGAAGTTTTCTTGGGCATGCTGGTTTTTACAGGAGGTTCATCAAAGATTTTTCAAAAATAGCAAAACCATTAAGCAATTTGCTAATGATTGATAGCCCTTTCATTTTTTATGATAGTTGCAAGTATGCCTTTGAAACTTTAAAGAGAAAACTCATTACAACACCAATTATCACACCCCCTGATTGGAAACTACCTTTTGAGCTTATGTGTGATGCAAGTGACTTTGCAATTGGTGCTGTGTTGGGGCAAAAGAAAGACAAGCTGCACCATGTCATATATTATGCTAGCAAGGTATTAAATGAAACACGGAAAAATTATACCACCACTGAGAAAGAGCTTTTGGCAATTGTATATGAATTTAATAAGTTTAGACAATACTTGATTGGTCCAAAGGTTATAGTATATACTGACCATGCTGCTCTCAAGTATCTAATGTCTAAACAGGATTCAAAGCCAAGGCTTATTAGGTGGATGCTGTTGCTACAAGAATTCGACATTGAAGTGAGAGATAGGAAGGGGAGTGAGAATCAAGTAGCAGATCATTTATCGAGAGTGCCACAAGAAGCCAATCAAGATATACCACAGCAAGTGAATGAAAAATTCCCTGATGAGCACCTTTTCCAAGTTCAACAAGCACCTTGATTTGCTGACATAGCAAACTACAAAGTGGGAAGGAAGATACCTCAAGAATTTTCCAAGCAACAAGTGAAAAAGCTACTCAGTGAAGCAAGGAAGTTTTTGTGGGACGAACATTTCTTATTCAAGAGATGCTCTGATGGAATGATGAGGAGGTGTGTCCCTAAAAATGAAATGAAAGATATATTGTGGCATTTTCATGGTTCAGCCTATGGTGGACACTTTGGACCAGAGTGAATAGCTGCTAAAATACTGTAGAGTGGATTTTATTGGCCAACCATCTTCAAGGATGCCAGAGAGTTTGTTCACCAATGTAATGAATGCCAAAGAGCTGGAGGATTGACAAGAAGGAATGAGATGCCTCAAAATTTCATTCTTGAAGTGGAGCTATTTGATCTTTGGGGCATTGATTTCATGGGGCCTTTTCCTCCTACTTACTCTTTCAAATACATTTTGGTAGCAGTGGAGTATGTCTCAAAGTGGGTAGAAGCAATAGCCACAACCACATGTGATGCACAAATTGTTCTTCAATTCCTGAAGAAGCATATTTTCACTAGATATAGAGTGCCTAAGGGACTTGTCTGTGATGGTGGTGGTCATTTTTGCAACAAGCAGATGGAGAACTCCTTCACAAATATGGAGTGATTCATAAAGTAGCCACACCATACAACCCTCAGACTAATGGCCAGGCTAAGCTTGCAAATAGGGAGTTGAAGAGGATTTTAGAGAAGACTGTGGGAGCCACCAAAAAAGATTGGGCCAGAAAGCTAGAAGATGCACTCTGGGCATACAGGACAGCATTCAAAACTCCTATTGGAAAATCCCCTTTTCAGCTGCTATATGACAAATCTTGTCACCTCCCTCTAGAGCTTGAGCATAAAGCTTTCTAGGCCACTAAACTCCTCAACCTTGATTCTCATGCAGCAGGGGAGAAGAGACTACTGCAACTAAATGAGTTGGATGAGTTTAGATTAGAAGCTTATGAAAATTCTAAGATATACAAGGAAAAGGCTAAGAGGTGGCATGACAAGAAGATCTCAAATAAAGAGTTCAAACCAGGACAGCAAGTACTCCTATATAACTCCAGGCTCAGTTTTCCCTGGCAAGCTCAAATCCAAATGGACTGGTCCTTACTTGGTGACAAAGGTTCTCCCTTATGGAAGCCTTGAATTGTTAGACGAAGCAACAAAAAGCCATTTCACAGCAAATGGGCACAGGGCAAAGCCTTACTTAGGAGGTCAATGGGACAAAGAAAAAGAGGTTCAGAACCTGAGCTGAGCAAGAATGAAGAATGTCAAGCTAATGACAATAAAGAAGCGCTTGTTGGGAGGCAACCCAACCTGAGGTAGTTTTCTTTTCATAGCTATTTCAATAGAAAGGGTGAGTAGTTTCGTATGTATTGCAAGGAGCTAAGTTTGGTGTTGCACACCAAAACAATTTAAGGGAGAATGAAGGATGCTAAGTTTGGTGTTCCACCAAAATCTCATTTGAAAACACATTTTCACCTTCTGCATAAAGGGTTGCTAGCTCCAAGCAATCAGAGAAACTACTTAACCATTGTTTGTTTTCTAGTTTTTAACTATATTGCCTTTAGCAAAGATAGAAGGGTTTCACATATGGTTAACTTGATACCAAAGAAACATTGGCAAGGGACTAAGTTTGGTGTTCACTCACCAAAGTAAGTTCAAAAACCAAAATCAATTCATGCATGCTAACCATTTACTCAAGGGCTTGAGAAACAAGCAACTTGTGAGGATTATGCAGGAAGATACTCAACCCTTGAAGAAGGTCTGCATCATAAAAAAAAAAAAGGGGATGCAACAGAAGGAACGATGAGAGACAGTCCCAACAGGTTGTATTGACACTTAATCCTTGTTGCTTTGAAGTATTTTAATTTGGAAATTCCTATATGTCTTGCTGAAGTGTTCAATTAGGTGTAAGTGGAGATGTTTGCTAAGAATGCTAGCCTACATATTATACTTGTCATAACTCATCAGCTTGAATCTTGTTTTGTTTCCCTTATGCATAAATAAAAGAAAAATGTTTGAAACAAGAAAGTGATTGTCCAATGTTGTAGAAATTAGGATGAGAATTCAGTGGTGGTACTTGTTTGATTTAATGGTTAGCTTAAATAACAAAAGCTGCATAATAACATGTTCCTTGAAGAGTGAATTAGTTTGCTGCTATCAAGTCTGTCATCAATGAATATCCTTTGAGAATGAAGCTGGTACACAGAATCGTGATCTCAACACTTCTTCACAACTCCGCGTAACTGACCAGCAAGTGCACTGAGTCGTCCAAGTAATACCTTACGCGAGTAAGGGTCGATCCCACGGAGATTGTCGGCTTGAAGCAAGCTATGGTCATCCTTGTAAATCTCAGTCAGGCGGATTCAATTGGTTATAAGGTTTTGATAATTAAAATATAAATATAACAAAAATAAAATAGAGATACTTATGTAATTCATTGGTGGGAGTTTCAGATAAGTGTCTAGAGATGCTTTGTTGCTTCTGAACTTCTGCTTTCCTACTGCCTTCTTCCAACCATGCGTTACCTCCTTCCATGGCAAGCTGTATGATCCTCTCGGATGAAAACAAATCCATATGCGCTGTCACCGCACGGCTAATCATCTGTCGATTCCCGCTAGTGTTGGAATAGGACCATTGTCCTTTTGCACACTGTCACTGTGCCCAACATTCACAAGTTTGAAGCTCGTCACAGTCATCCCTTCCCAAATCCTACTCGGAATACCACGGACAAGGTTTAGACTTTCCGAATCTCAGGAATGCTGCAATGGTTCTAGCCTATACCACGAAGATACTAATCTCATGGACTCGGTCCGTGTTTTAGATATCAAAGAGAGTATACTGATGCGCATAAACTAGTTATGCTACGATTTAGGAAATTGCACGATCGGCAAAATTCCTTCCGGCAAGTGCACCGGTTATCGTCAAGTAAAAACTCACAATAGAGTGAGGTCGAATCCCACAAGGATTGGTTGAGTGAGCAATTCGGATTAGAAGTGTGTTCTAGTTGAGCGGAATCAAGATTGAGATGAGAATTGCGGAATGTAAAATTGCCGGGAAAAGTAAATGACAAGAAATTGAAATGGCGGAATCTTAAATTGCATGAATTAAAGAGCAGAAACTAAATTGCTGAAATTAAAAGGGAATGGGGGTGATTGCATGAATTGAGTTGCAGAATGTAAAGAGAAGATGTAATCAGAATTGGGGGATTCATTGGGTTATAGGAGATATTGAGATCTCCGAATCAAAACATGTTTATCTCTTCCTCAAGCAATGCGTTCATTGAATTTTGCTTGGCAATCTTATATGATTGGATCCAATCCCTTGGCTCACCAATTCTCTCTAAAAATGAACAAATTCCCAATCCTTGGTTTAAATGTTATAAGAAGAGATGATGCTCGATCACTGATTATACCACACAGTTTCATGAACCACAATTTGGTAGGATTACATGTCACAATATCCATCCAAACCCCAATCCAATTCACTGTGAGAAAGCTTCTCTAGCATGAATCCTCCATTCCTTTCCCAAGGTTCCGAAGGATTCCAATTATGGGTAGTTTCTTTCCCAAGACAACTACCCAATGGAATTAGATCGAGAAGCTTTCTAACAAAATTCAAGAGAAAAGATTGAAGAAGAAGATAAACTATTATTGATTCATTGAATTACAATAGAGCTCCCTAACCCAATGAAAGGGGGTTTAGTGAGTCATAGCTCTGAATTCAATTACAAAGATATGAAAACTAGCTAAAGTGAAGGTCCAAAGTTCTCTCTAACTTAAATTCTATCCTATTTATACACTTTCTATATTGAGCTTCTGTTGTGTTTCTTGGGCTTTGAGGCCTCTCCCTGCTTTCCTTTTGCCTTGGGTTTATGATCCATAATCTTGATGAGGCTGCTGATCCAAATTCTGTAATATTCATTGAGCCAACTTAGTGATAATCAAATAATGGCACATGACTCAATAAATTGAAATTTCAGACTCATCAATCCTTCAGGCCCAATCCCATAAACCATGATATTCAATTGGGTTTCATACCAGAATAAGTTTTAAGTTAATGTTTGTGCTCAAATACTAACTTAAACCACAATATTTTTGGTCCAGAAACCTTTTCCAAGAGTGGCGTTTAAGTTGCAGTTCAAGCTTAAACTGCAGCTTAAACGCCAGACACTTCCAGTGAGGCCTTTTGTAGAAGCACGTTTAAGCTTCAGTTTAAGGTTAAACTGAAGCTTAAACGTGGAAATGGAAGAAGGCAGCCCTGGAGAGTCATGTAGTCGAACACGTTTAAGCTTCAGTTTAAGGTTAAACTGAAGCTTAAATGTGGATATAGGAAGGGCAGCCCTGGAGGTCGAACACGTTTAACCTCCAGTTTAAGGTTAAACTGGAGGTTAACGTGGAAATGGAAGGAGGCATCCTGGAGGTCGAACACGTTTAACCTCCAGTTTAAGGTTAAACTGGAGGTTAAACGTGGAAGCTTAGAAGGGTAGCCCTGGAGGTGTCGAACACGTTTAAGCTCCAGTTTGAGGTCAAACTGGAGCTTAAACGTGGAAATGGAGAGAGCAACCCTGGAGGAGAAAACTTGGTCGAACACGTTTAAGCTCCAGTTTGAGGTCAAACTGGAGCTTAAACGTGGAAATGGCTCCCTGGTGCTTTTCCCATTCTGGCGTTTAACCTCCAGTTTAAGGTTAAACTGGAGGTTAAACGTGGAACTCCTTCCTGAGTGGCATTATCATTCTGGCGTTTAACCTCCAGTTTGAGGTCAAACTGGAGGTTAAACGTGGAATGCTTCTTTGGTGAGACTTTTCATTCTGGCGTTTAACCTCCAGTTTAAGGTTAAACTGGAGGTTAAACTTCAATTCCAGCATTTCTTAGCCTTCATGATTCTGGCGTTTAAGCTCCAGTTTAGGCTTAAACTGGAACTTAAACTCCACATGTGATATTCAAGCTTCCTTTATTGATTTTGTTGCTTCCTTGCTTAGCCTCTTCTTCCTGAAATCATCCAAACAAATGCATCAAAGTCTTGCAAAATTTCATGAGAAATCTTCCATTCATAGCATTCAAGTAATATAACTAAAACTCATGGAATTTGCATCAAAATCATATTGTTTGGATGGTTCATTGCTTTGTTATTCTTTTAACCATTCTTGGTTACTTTAAGCTCAAGAAAATGCATAAAACCACTAAAACTAACAGAAAAATACTAGTGCACTAGCCTAAGATGCCTTGGCATCACAACACAAACTTAATACTTGCTTGTCCCTAAGCAAGTCCTGAGTATTTAAGAAGAAAGTATGAAACAGAAAGCAATTACATTGGCTATATTAGCAAGCATTTGAAGTTCCTCAGAAGGGTTTATGCAGAAAGTTGCAGCATCACTTTTTTTCATTTTATCAGGTAAGATTATCACTTTTTCATTGCATCCATCAAACACTGCTATGGCCTCTTGTTATTCTTATGTCCTTGGCACTTTTCTCTTCTTTGTTTTTCTTTTCTTTTTCTTAGAGCTTCTTTTGCTCCTTGTTTGCTTAGTGTCATGTGTTGCCACCAGCCTTTGGCATTTTTCTTTTCTTTATCAGTGCCTACACATATCCACTTTAGGCATTTTAGTTCACATTTCTTCTTGAGCATTGGTGGCCCAGCACCTCTTTGTGTGACTAAATGTTTTGTATTTAGGTTGCTCTTGATAATGGACTTTTGGTTGATAATCCCGGGTTAGTTAACCCAAGTTACCAAGTGTTGAAACACTCCTCAGAACCTATTCATCCAAGCATATCCTTAATACATGAACACCACAGGCATTTGTCTCAGAAGTTCAAACCATTGGTGCCTAGCTTATTTTCTCATTTTTTTCTTTTTGGTTGCCCTTTTTCAGTGGCTTTTTCTTCTTCCTTTTCTTTCTTTTTCATGGCCAAAGACATTTATTCATCAAGATCCATAGACAGTTTTCAATTTCTACATAAAAATGATAATTCTACACTCTATTTCCAGTGATCTGACTAAACAATCAAGCATGCATACCACCACTTATTCTACTTGATTTGTCACTAATTGAGCCAAGTTACTTTTGTTCAAACTTTTCTTTTATTTTCGGAAACAGAACAAGCATGGCAAGCATTTGTTAAGAAGGTGGAGTTATATCCAAACATCTAGGCATTCACTTTATTCAAAGCAATAAACAGACAAATATACTAAAACTTTCTCATTCCAGAAAGATCAACATTTACAGTTTAAACCAGAACAAGCATGCTTTTGTTTGCCCTTTTTTTAAAGAATATCAAGGAACAATACCACCTTGTGAAATTCCTTGTTTTCTCTTTTTTTTCCAGGAAACAATTTGATTTCCCTTCTTCTCCTAAATGTTGCTTCATGCTTTAAAATCCTTGTTTCCTTCCTGCAAAGAGTGATGAAGTTGCTTGCATCTCAAGCACTTGAGTGGTTAGCTCAACTATGTGTGGGTAAGTATCTGAGTCTTAAGTTGGTGTGTGAACACCAAACTTAGTCTCCCCACTTACTTCTCTGTGCTTTGAATCCTTGAGTTCTCTTTGGAATGAAGTTGCTGCTGAGGGTTTTAAGCATTTCTGTGACTGCTTAGAATGGTTGTTCCTCTCATATAATTCAAAAGGTTGTTGTGTTCAGTTGATCTTTATGGTGGAACACCAAACTTAGAGTCACACATTCTCCTTTGAATTATTGATCCACGAATTCATTGTTTGGTGTGAACACCAAACTTAATTCTTTGCAATGCACAGAACTACTTCACCCTCTTATTGAAACAAATAAAAGAAACAGCAAAAGGGTATTACCTCAGGTTGGGTTGCCTCCCAACAAGCGCTTCTTTAACGTCATTAGCTTGACGGTCAGCTTCCTCAGTTGAGGTGATATTTAACTTTGTCCTTCTCATCCACATCTCCCAAGTAATGTTTTGAGTCTTTGACCGTTTCACAATGAAGGTTCGTTGTGACTTTTCTTCCATGATTTCTACTTGTCCATATTTGGAGACCTTGGTGACAAGGAATGGTCCAGACCACCTTGATTTTAGCTTCCCTGGAAATAGCTTCAGCCTAGAATTGTAGAGCAATACTTTTTGTCCTTCTTCAAATTTCCTTGGGGCTATGTTGCTGTCATGCTTCTTCTTTGCTCTTTCTTTGTAAATTTTTGGCATTCTCATAAGCTTCCGCTCTGAATTTTTCCAACTCTTGAATTTGCAACATCCTTCTTTCTCCAGCAGCTTTGTTGTCCAAGTTCAAAAGTTTCAAGGCCAGTATGCCTTGTGCTCCAACTCCAGTGGCAAATGGCAAGCTTTTCCATATACTAGTTGGTAAGGAGACATTCCAATTGGTGTTTGAAAGCTGTCTATATGCCCAAAGAGCATCATCTAGCTTATCGACCAGTCCTTCCTTGAAGTTCCCACAGTCTTTTCCAGGATCCTTTTGAGTTCTCTGTTAGATATTTCGGCTTGCCCACTTGTCTGTGGATGGTATGGTGTGGCTACCTTGTGTTTGACTCCATATTTTAGAAGCAATGCCTCTAATGGTTTGTTGCAGAAGTGGCTTCCTCCATCACTGATGATTGCTCTTGGAACGCCCAAAACGGCAAAAAATGTGTTTTCTGAGGAAGTTCATGACTACCTTATTATCATTGGTTTGGAGTTGCTATTGCTTCAACCCATTTGGAGACATAGTCTACTGCCACAAGAATGTAATTATTTGAGTATGAGGAGGGAAAGGGTCCCATGAAATCTATCCCCCATACATCAAACAATTCAAGTTCCAGAATGAATTGTTGTGGCATTTCATTTCTTCTTGGCAGGTTCCCCGCTTTCTGGCATTCATGGCAGTGCTCACTAATTCTTTTGCATCTTTGAAGATAGTGGGCCAATAAAACCACACCTGCAACACCTTAGCTGCTGTTCTTTCTCCTGCAAAATGTCCTCCATAAGTGGAGCCATGGCAGTCCATAAGACTTCCCTTCCTTCTTCCTCGGATATGCATCTTCTGAGTATGCCTCAGACATTTTTTGAACAAGTATGGTTCTCCCAGATGAAGTATTGGCATCATTTACCAATTTCTTCCTTTGATGTTTGTTAAATTCCAACGGTAAACTCCCAGTGGCCTTGAAGTTTGCTATGTCTGCAAACCAGGGTGCTTTTGTGAATTACCATGAGTTGTTCATACAGGAAAGCACTCATTTATATGTGTGCTTTGTGCGCTTCCTTCTTCACATGGTATTCTTGATAAATGGTCTGCCACCTTGTTTCTCTACACCCCTTCTTGTCTTTGATTCAATGTCAAATTCCTGCAACAAAAGAACCCATCTAATAAGTCTTGGTTTGGATTCTTGTTTAGCAAGTAAGTATTTTAAAAGCTGAATGATCAGTGAAGACAAATGACTTTAGATCCAATGAGATAGGATCTAAATTTGTCAAATGCAAAGACTTATTGCCAAGAGTTCTTTTTCAGGGTTGTGTAATTCCTTTGGTTATCATTCAAGACTTTACTGGCATAATAAATCACATGTACCAAATTGTCTTTCCTTTGTCCTAACACTGCCCCAATAGCAAAGGTCTGATGCATCACACATCAGTTCAAAAGGTAAGTTCCAATCAGGTGGGGCAATGATAGGTGCAGAGGAAAGTTTTTGCTTCAAAAGTTCATAGGCTAGCATGCAATTTTTATCAAATACAAAGGGTGTATCAGAGACAAGCAAGTTACTCAAAGGTTTGGCTATTTAGAAAAGTCTCTAATAAACCTTCTGTAAAAACCAGCGTGTCCCAAAAAACTCCTAAACTGCCCTTACATTACTTGGTGGAGTAATTTTTCAATGAGTTCCCCCTTAGCTCTGTCCACCTCAATGCCTCTATTAGAGATTTTGTGGCAAGGACTATTCCTTCTGTGACCATGAAATGACACTTTTCCCAGTTTAATACTAGTAGTCTCTTGGCATCTCTTAGCCCAAGGCAAGGTGGTGTAGGCAGCTAGAAAAGAATCTCCAACACAGAAAAATCGTCCATGGAAGACCTATAAATTTTTCAATCATGTCAAAAGAGGACAGCATGCATTTGGAAAAAGTGGCAGGTGCATTGCACAATCCAAAGGCAGCGTCTATAAGCAAAACTCATATGGACAAACAAATGATGTTTTCTCTTGAGTCTTTAAGGACAACTACTATATCTGGGTTGTCAGACCATGAATGACCATCCTAATACACATGGATGGGCCTAACCCATGGGCTATCAGAAATGGGGTAGATTACCCCTGCCTGCCATAACTTCATAACTTCCTTTTGTACCACTTCTTTCATGACGGGATTCAATCTTCTCTGGGCTTGAATGGAGGGTCTAGCATCCTCTTCTAACAAGATTTTATGCATGCATATGGATGAACTTATCCCCTTCAAATCGGCTAGGGTCCATCCAATGGCATCTTGATGAGTTTGTAGCACCTTGATCAATTCTTCCTGTTCTTGGCTCAGGGCAGAGCTAATGATAACAGGGTGACTCTCATCACTACCCAAGTATGCATACTTGAGATTAGGGGGCAATGCTTTGAGCTCAGGTTTTGGTGCTTCCTTCTCTTCTTTCACTCTCTCTGGCATGCTTGGCATGGTTGTTTCAGCAGCCTTGATGTCACTAACTTCAATATCCTTGGTGAACTCCTCCTCTGCCACTTCCTTTATTGTTTCCTCAAAAGTTTCTTGTACTGCAATGTCCACTACATCAATCCTCATGCATTCCCTTAGTGATTCTGATGGATAGCTCATTGCCTTGAATACGTTAAACACCAATTTCTCATCATGTAGTCTAAGAGTGAGTTCACCCTTTTGTACATCTATGATGGCTCCAGCAGTAGCCAGGAAGGGTCTTCCCAGAATTATTGAAGCTTTGGCTTCTTCCTCCATATCTAACACCACAAAATCAGCAGGAAATATAAAATCTCCCACTTTCACCAACAAATCCTCAACTATCCCATGAGGGAATTTAAAAGTTCGATCTACCAATTGGAGGGCCATTCTTGTTGGTTTGGCTTCCTCAATCTTCATTCTTCTCATCATTGTTAGAGACATCAAATTGATACTGGCCCCTAAGTCACACAAGGCCTTCTCCACCATGACTTCTCCTATGATGCAGGGGATTTGGAAACTGCCTGGATCCTTCAATTTCTGAGGCAATTTGTGCTGAATGATGGCACTGCATTCTTCAGTTAACAACACAGTTTCCTCATTTCTCCAGCTTCTCTTCTTGGTCATCAATTCCTTTAAGAATTTTGCATATAGTGGCATTTGCTCTATTGCCTCAGCAAAGGGAATGTTAATTTGAAGCTTCTTGAAAATCTCCAAGAACCTGGAGAATTGGCCATCCTTTTCACTTTTCATCAAACGTTGAGGATATGGTGCTTTAGGTGTATAAGGCTTCAGGACCTCTTTTTCTTTTTCTTTTGTTGCAGACGGTGTAAAAGATTGTCCTTGTTCTTTTTCTTTCACATTTTCCTTTGCTTCATCCTCTGTGGTTTCCTTTGAGATCTCCTTCAGATTCTTTCCACTTCTGAGGGTTATGGCTTTACATTCTTCCCTTGCAATAGCCTTGGCAGCATGAGAAGCGCTTGTCCCAGGGGTTTGCTTAGACAAATACACAATTTGATTTTCTAGCTTCTGGATGGCAGCTCCTTGGTTTTGCAGGTTAGAGTTTACTTCTTCCTTAAAAGCTTTC